>NC_047142.1:8906011-8951176 GCF_009829125.3 Periophthalmus magnuspinnatus
AGGAAGGCGTCCAGGGGAATGCTGAACAGATGCCTGAGCCACCTCAGCTGGCTCCTCTCGAAGTGGAGGAGCAGCGGCTCCAATCTGAGCCCCTCCCATGTGACCGAACTCCTAAAACCCATCTCTAAAGGCCACCCTGTGGAGGAAACCTATTTCTGCCACTTGTATCTGTGACCTTGTCCTTTCTGCAGGTCCTGGCTTGAAGACGCCATCACGACAATATCATCTACAAACAGCAGAGATGAGATCCTGTGGTTCCCAAACTTCAGTATTTGGTCATCAGACGGCAACTTATTCATACTTTTAGAAACCAACAACAGCTTGTTTCAAATAATTAAGAGTAAAAGAGTTAAACTCCTGTCATTTATAATATTAAGCTCCACAGCACTTCTATAAATAGTAAGATAATAGTAAGAGTCGGATGTTTAGGCAAATAGTTCATAAGGGACTGCCATGTGTTTTTGTTACAACAGACCAAGTTTGACCAAAGTGTATGGATTTTATAAATATGGAGGTGTTTCATGGATTAGGATGTGTTGACTTAGAGCAGGCACTAGGGGGCGTTTGAAACTCTCCAGGTGTTTTTTGATGAGGAAACATTACAACATGGTTCAATGAGAGAAACCTTCAGTTTAGAAAATAATGGCATGTTAAGTTTGGTGAATGTGTTTCTCACACATGCTCTGAGCTCCAGGTCATTCACTCTTTAGTGGAGCTTTGAGGATTTACTCAACATATAGAAGTGTCATAATCTTATGGCTCATGGAAGCAGCTTTCTGTGATAAACCTTCACCAACAACTGAACAAACAGGAGACATCTGCATGTACTCTAATGTGGACTTCCTCTAGTGGATGTGTGGAGTACTGCTGTTTTCTCTCAGAGGTTTTTGTTCAGAGTCTGTGGGTTTCCTGTCACTGTGGGCCTCACAGCACAGTAGTACACAAGCAGAGTCTCCCACTGCAGCAGAGGACAGGAGCAGAGAGACGTTCTGACTTTTCACTTCAAACTTTAGTCCTTTTACTTTCTCTGTTACTGAAATTCCATTTCCAGAATGTGAAATGAGGAATTCTTGAAATTTTTCTGGATATTTTCTGTACCAGAAGAAATAATCAATAGACGTTGGTAGTTTGTGATAAAAGTATCCCAGAGAGACAGAGGAGCCTTCTGGAGCACAAACCTCAGGCTTTAGAGCAGTGAGCTCTTCACATCTGACTCCTAAATGAAAACAAATGAATGTACAAGTTAGGAACATATTTCCTGCTGCTTCTTGCTCTTCAGTAAGTGTTGAGTGGATGTAATAAAGTGTCAACATAGGTTTCAATAAGACTTACCACTCAACAAAAGCAGGAGCAGTGCTGCCATTAAAGGAAACATGTGTCCAAAACACAGCTGAGTGATCCTCATGTGAACTTTCTGAAGTCTGCTTAGATTCTCACACTGACAGTTGGCTTTGCTGCGTCTGTGTTTAGTCTGAAGCTTCACAGAGAGTGTCTCCCTCTAGTGGAGCTACTGCAGGATTGTGTTGTGTTTCACACAGAAATGTCCAAAACCTCTGACACAAAGATTTCAGTCAATAATAAAAAACATTTTAAAAAACTAATTTTACTTTGAATAATTATACTGCAATGAAATAAACAGGTTACTCTGCATTACATAAAGGGAACGTTAACCCAGCCAATTTATTTATTTATTCATTTATTTTATTTATCGATATCACGTGTTGACTTTCTGTCCAATCACAGTCTACGCTTGGCGTACGTCATCACGCAGCCTGAGTGACAGCGGAAGAGCAGCCACATTTATTTACGCCAGCTGAAAACGCCTTTTTTCGTTTATTTATTTCGGCTTTCTTCTTTCTTATTTCGGGTGATGAAACGGACAGCAGCCGCCGGCCCCGTGACGGTTGAGACCCGGCGGCTGAAGCACGCTCTGTCCGGTGTGTGCCGCATGTTCCGGGGCGGACACAGCGGCGGTGATTGAGGCCGGAGCCCGAGAAAGGTGAGGCTTCTACGGGAGCGAGAGACCCGTGTGCGGTGAGGCTTTCTGTGGGGGGACGGAGGGCGGGTGGTGAGGTTTATTTCACTGTGAAGCCCGCCTCTCTACCCGGCTCCAGCTGAAGAAGCACACGAGCTTGCGATGGGACTCGTGGCGGCAGAATAGTGGTGGGAAAAAGCCGGATATTTTCCTTGAGGACTGACCGAGGCAGAGCTGCTGCGTAGAGTACAATGCCACAAAACCACATTACACTGAGCATCTGCCTCACTCAGTCACTGGTGCATCTGTTGTAAAGTGACGCAGGTGTCATGCTCAATAACATGGCAGTAACTGGATAGAACCACTAACCAGTGATAATATCAAAAGTGCCTGCTACACAATGGAAAAAACAAGGAGCTACTGAAATTTGAATATGAGAAATTATTGATTCAAAAAGTTTTAGTTTTTATGTAAATCTCCTGTTCTCTGTGAGACCAGTGTCAGATACTGTCGCTGTGTGTCAGATGCCCTCCCTGTGTCTCCATGGGTCTTATTTTGTGTAAAAGCTGCTGACCCTGTAGTTTAAGTCTATGCCTGAAATGTCCCTGTGCATCAGATGTACTCCCTGTTAACCATGTTAGTCTAGACAATTAAACTAGGGCTGCATTATTAACAAAATAAAGGTTGAAACCTGGAGACGGAAACCTAGATGGAGCATATTTACACTAAAGAGTTTATTTGTTCCTTCAACATACATGTATTCATGTAGATTGCACCACTCAAACATACAATACATCTAATAAAATATATACCACATAGTAATCATAAGCATAAATACATTCACATATATGGACATTCTGTCATAAAGGCATAGTGCAAACCATACTTGACAGTGAAAAAGGAACCTTTTTATGTTTTTATCCCTCAACCCTTGTGTTATTATCTAGGATATTCAAATGACAACTGAGGTGTCAGGAGTCACCCCAAGACAAGTCAAATGTAATTGTATAGTACATTTAAAAACAACCACAGTTGACCAAAGTGCTGATCATATAACAGTGAACCCCAATACACACAATCAAATGGCAAGGAAAACCCGATAGACTATAGATGCAGCCCTAGTTCAAACCTGTAAAAATGTTCTGAAATAGGGGTATGATTGGTTTCACATCACTTAAGTGGCAGTTTATGAAATAAAGTTGAAAATAAAAAGTTGTGATATCTAAAACAATCCCTCTACCTCCTACATCTACTATACGTCTTAAACTATCATCAAGCCCATTCAAAATGCAGAAACAATTTACGCACAAGGAAGGCTTTTTTTTTCATTTAACAAAATGTAACAAAAAAAGTTTTGGGTAATTTGTATTTGTCTGTTGTGTAATTTAGACCATTGTAGACCTTTTAAACATTATGATAGCTAGGTAACATACCTGTATGTATGTCATATCTACGGCCCATGTCCAACCTGGAAGTAAAATAACTTTTACCAAAATTACAAAACTAGAAAGACAAGGCATTAGGGAAATGAGTTGTCTAACCATGTGATATGCACGTTAAAGTCCAGATTTCAGTCTTTAGACTGTGACACATGAATCACAAATATAATAACTAATACTTTTGCAATTGGTTATTCCCATGTGATCCTGTGATGATTCTCTGTCCTGCAGGTGGATGGGCGCCCCCTAGCGGCAGCATGAGTGCAGAGCCGGATGCCCTGGCTGTGGTGAACCAGCTCCGGGACCTGGCCGCAGACCCCATGAACCGCAGGGCCATAATCCAGGACCAGGGCTGTCTCCCTGGGCTCATCCTGTTCCTAGACCATCCTAACCCCCAAGTGGTCTACTCCGCTCTGCTGGTGAGAGGAGGGACTGGACCGAGGACTCTGGACCGAGGACTCTGGGCCGAGGACTCTGGACCGAGGACTCTGGGCCGAGGACTCTGGACCGACAAAAAGAATGCTAAACAAGGATTAAATTAGACTAAACCCATTGTATGTCAAGATTGACTGTATGAAGAAGGTCTATACCAGGTCTAAAGTTAAACTAAATCAGGACTAAACACGACTATATACTCTGTTCTGATTGGTTCTAATTGCCTCTTTCAGGCAATCCGGTATCTTTCTGAATGCAGCGCGAACAGGGAGAGGCTGAAGGGAGAGCTGGGGATGATGCTCAGCCTCCAAAACGTGGTCCAAAAGTGAGTACAGGAATCTAACTCACAACCCACAACCTACTCCTTTAAGGGTCAGGATAACCATTCTGCCACATGAGGATTGACATCATGACCAAACAACAGTGAAATCCTTTTTTCATTCACATTTTAACACATGTATGTGACCAGCTTCATGAAATCGCACTTTCAAGTGGGGTGTACTTTTAGGTGTACTTTTTGTACAATAGAGATAAAATGCTGCTCGAAATATTGTCACAATCATTATTTTTCAGTTATGTTGGGACTAGGGATGCACTGTTACCAATACGCAATACTGGTACCAATACCAGGTGCCAGTACTCACCAATGTGATGCCGATACAAAGAGACGATACCACTGTAACAGCTCACATCATAAATGATTTGATGCTCACTCTCAGCTCATCTCTCACTCTGCTGAACAGTGAGCTCTGAGCAGAGCGGAGCCGACCATTAAGAAACACATTAACTGTTCTGCACATTTAAGATCCGCTTTTATTTTATGTGAATGACCCATGAAAATGTTCAGGAGTTTTTATAGTTCACACAGGTATGAATGCAGTGCTTGTGTTTACATAGCAGTAGGTTCATAAGTGATTCTGACTGTTTTTTGCTTGTGCTAGGTAGGCATTCTGATTTATTGTATGACAAATACATTTAGCAATTGAATAGAGTGAGTTCAGAGCTTTTAAAAGAGCATCCAGTCCAAGTGTGGCTGTGATAAAAGTAAAAAAAACACTCACTGTTATGCTAAAAGTGGCTCCTTAGCTCCTGGTGCAAAGTGCCATCAGCAAAGATGGAAAAGTAAACATTAAAGGTACTTTACATTAAAGGTACTCTAAATTATATTAGAATTTTAACTACAGTGAATTTAGTAGAAACTTAAAACTGCTCCTTAAATACATATTCCAGTGAAAAGGTACACTGTGCTATGAAAATCCTTTAAAATTAATTAGATTTAACACTAACAGAACCCCTTTGAAAATAATGTCTGGTATTGGTATCGGCAAGTACTCAAAATTAAGTACTCATACTCGTTTTGGAAAGAGTGGTGTCGGTGTGTCCCTAATTCAGACACGAATCACGATTATTGAGTAGCTGAATAATGTTGACCTCTCTCCCCACAGCCTGTGTTAGTGTAGTGTTTATTCTTGAGTCTTGTGCACACTGAACATAACAGCTGCTGGTTCCTCTTCAGATCCACAACTCCGGGAGAGACGAAGCTTCTGGCCTCGGAAGTGTACGAGCTGCTCCAGACATCGGCTGCTCCAGAGCCCGAGTCTAGGGAAACGCCCAGCGCCCGCAGAAAGGCCCACTTCTTCCTGGGAGCGAGTAACAAGCGTGCCAAGACTGTGGTCCTACACATCGACGGACTGGATGACTCGGTAAGAACAGAACTGGAGATAAGATCACTAAAGGGTGAAGCCATCCAGGGTCAAACAGATAAGAGAGTCTTTAATGTCATTGGTTCCAGACTGAGCTCCTGCAGCAGTGAAATCTTTACACAGTGAATAATATGTTTTGTGTGAATTACATTTTGTTGTTATAAGAAAAAAAATAAGAGTTATTCACGTGAGACTGGAGCAGTAGAGTGAGGTTTAGTCCTGGATTAGTCCTGGTTCACCCTTACACTACAGAAGAATTAAGATACACTCCGACTAAATCAGGACTATAACAGGACCAAGTGTGAATCCACCCATACCTCAGTCCTGGCTCAGTCCTGGCTCAGTTCTGGCTTCTGTTCCAGAGTCGGCGTGGCTTGTGTGAGGAGGCCTTGCTGAGGATCAGGGGAGTGATCAGCTTCACATTCCAGATGGCGGTGAAACGCTGCATCGTTCGGATCCGCTCAGACCTGAAGACTGAGGTACGGACCTGCTGTGAGGGAGCAGGTTTAGACTGGGTTTAGACTTGGGTTTAGTCCTGGTATAGACTGGGGTCTTACAATTGCTCTCTGTTTGGTTTAGGCTCTGGCATCTGCGATTGCCTCCACCCAGGTCATGAAGGCCCAACAGGTCGTCAAAGGAGAGAACGGAGAAGAGGTACTGGCCCTCTTCTCTACTCCTCTGCTCTCTCCTCTGCTCTCTCCTCTGCATCCTCTGCTTTATATGACCCTCTCCTCGACATCCTCTGCTCCTCTGACCCTCACCTCTGCTCCTTTCCTTTGTTCCATATGATCCTCTGACTTTCTCCTCTGACCCAGTCCTCTGCATCCTCTGCTCGTACCTGCTCCTCTGTATCCTCTGACTCCTGTGCCTGTCCTCTCTGTTCCTCAGATGCTCGTGCCGTTTCCAGAGGACAGCTCTGTGGAGGTGGAGCAGAACCAGGACTTGCCGGAGTACCTGCCCGAAGACGAGAGCCCGTCCCTGGACCCAGACCGTGCTGTGACTCGCGTGGGCTCCGCAGAGGAAGGAGCCAGCTGGTTAGGGGCAGCGGCCAACTTCCTGTCCCGCTCCTTCTATTGGTGACATCACTTCCTCCTGAGATGTCAATCAAAATTAAAGGGCTGCTTCCTTGAGTGGCGCAGTACGGCCCAGTTTGGATCACTTTGGCCCAGTTTGGATCAGTCTCTGTCAGTAGAAGCAAAATCCACCTGTGTATTTGGGAACAATTTCTAATTCTTCAAAATTCACATGAACATTATTTTTACTACATTTTCTGAACCTTTACTGTACCACTCCTGTGAGAATGGCTTTAGTCCTGATTCAGACCTGTTTTAATCCTGGTTTTATCTTGGTTTAATCCTGTTTAATCCTGGTTTTGACCTGGTATGGACTTGGTTCAGTCCTGATTCAGTCCTGGTCTGGACCTGGTTCGAGCCTGCTTTGGACCTGGTTTGGACCCGGTTTGGACCCGGTTTAGACCATGTTTATACTGGGTTTAGACTGGATTTAGACCTGGTTTGGACCTGGTTTAGACCCGGTTTGGACCTGGCTTTGACGTTTCCGGACCTTGATCGGACCTTGGCCAGACTTTGACCGGACCGGAATGGTTTAGTCCTGTTTCACTGCATTGACATTTTCTTCAAAGTGGTGGGACCAGATTCTGTTAAAACCAAAATGTCTTAACACACCAGTGCCCTCCAAGACCTCGGTAAATATGAGCGAACCACTTTTGAAATATAAATCAGTCTCCAAGTATTATTCAGAAATGTTTTACTGAACCTGTTTAAAGGTGCAAGTAACTTTGCTGGAGTGGAGTCTACCACCTGCTTGCCTTCATGGAGATACTATCTTGTTCCACACTGTGTCATTAACTCAGTTTATCTTGCATTGATTCAATTTGTGGAGTATTTAAAACTTCTTACTGTGAGCGGGGTCTCCTCCACACAGATCTGACCTGTAACTTAACCTGGTGGTGTCACCTGTGTGTCCATGGAGATGGATGTGTTTAATTCCTTACTGTGGAACATTCCAAGCAAAGCTCCATAGAGACCAGCAGGTGACAGACCCACCTCCAGAAAAGTAGCATAGTGCACCTTTATTAATCCACGCACTCCAGGCACTGGCAGGAGCTGGGCTTTGAGAATCTACAGGAATCATTACCGGTTTTGTTTAGTCCTGGTTTAGTCCTGGTTTAGTCCTGGTTTAGCCCTGGTTTAGCCCTGGTTTAGCCCTGGTTTAGCCCTGGTTTAGTCCTGGTTTAGTCCTGGTTTAGCCCTGGTTTAGTCCTGGTTTAGTCCTGGTTTAGTCCTGGTTTAGTCCTGGTTTAGCCCTGGTTTAGCCCTGGTTTAGCCCTGGTTTAGTCCTGGTTTAGCCCTGGTTTAGTCCTGGTTTAGTCCTGGTTTAGTCCTGGTTTAGCCCTGGTTTAGCCCTGGTTTAGCCCTGGTTTAGCCCTGGTTTAGCCCTGGTTTAGCCCTGGTTTAGTCCTGGTTTAGTCCTGGTTTAGCCCTGGTTTAGCCCTGGTTTAGTCCTGGTTTAGTCCTGGTTTAGTCCATGATTCACTGCAGCTATAGTTAAGTCAGAAGAACACAGACACACCTCCAGATCTGGAACAGAACCTGGGACCTCCTTGCTGTGAGGCCAGTGTGCTAACATTGCTGCAAAAACTTCAAAGTTCAGAGCCTTCTCCACTGTACCACATAGTGAAAGCCCTCTGATCTCCAGAGCTAAGCAGCCATGAGATTAACATGGCAAGTTTGTGGAGTTATTCCTAACATTTCAACATTTGTTGATAAGAAGTTTGGAGATTTCTTTAAAAAAAAAAAAAAAACTGAATCGCCCATAGTTATATAGGCCCCGCCCTTCATCAGAGATTGTGACATCATCAAATTCGAGAACATGATCACAGCTAACCAACACTGAGAATATTGTGATGGCTGCAGACTCATATATTGTATTATTTTAAACCTGAGCAGTGCTTTATTTTGTTTCTAACCTGTGTTGTCTTCTTATTTATATTATTTATATTTTTTAACATTCTTCTGTTACACATTTTCACTGTGGTTCTCTCCATATTTTACTTTGCACATTTTAAACCAATGAAACAATTCCTTTTTTCTCTTTCGTCTTGATGTCTGATTGGCTGGCGCTAGTGATGGTGTTTTGCTTCAAAATACAATGTTCCGCAAGTTACTTTATTCTAAAATGTCATGGTAAAAATCAATCAGTATCCCTTTATTTGTCCCTGAGGTTCAGATTAAGCATTGAGCAGCAAAATACAATAATGGAAAACTTGAACAAAAGTCTCAGTGCAGCTCAGCAAGTAGAGTCACCCCTCCCCTGTGTCCTGCAGCATCACAGCAGCCTCCAGGGGGCACCAGGTGAACTCTGGAGACAACAGAAAGCCTCTCCTAAGCCTCACTCTGCTCTGTTGTTTCGTTCAGTGTTGAAATGGGACATTCTCCTGGAGTGTTTTTTTCTGCCGTATTTTGGTGTAGAAAGCCCATTGAATTGGTGTAAAAAGTCTGTTGCTAGCGTCATGCAAGGTCGCCATGGATACAGGAAAAATAAACTGCTCAAATCACACAATCCAATAGGCCTTAACTTCTGTCCTTTTGAGCTGCACAAGCTGCACTTCTTAGTTGGTCAAAATCCCAAAATATTAAGTTAAAAATTTAAAAAGTTTAAAAACTGCTCAGTGTGAGAGCCGGGCAGCCACAAGAGCAGCCAACCATGACCATCGGTGCAGTGTGTTTTTTCACCGCTAATTAAACTGAATAACTTGATCTAAAATGATATAATTTTGACACATAAAATACTCCATGAGATCTCAACCTTTAACAGTTTTTATGAATGAAGTCAAGCCCCGCTTCTTCACACAGACTGACCAATCACACATCTGCATTTTCCTCTCTTTATCATTGATCACACATGGACCAAACCTTTCATATATTTTTTCTCTGCAGATTTTGTTTATTTCAGAGCTCCACAGTTACATTAGTGAGCTCTTTCCAACACTTTTCTCTAACCCTCTTCTGTATCTATCAATGCTCTTTCTGAGGGCCCTTCATTATTATTGGCAGTGTTATTGATCACATATTTATTGTTTTGGGTGATTTGGATCAAACTCAGGTCACGCTGGAGACTTTTGTATTATGTTTTGATTTAAAATGTGGCTCAAGTGTCTTTATTGTTTGCTGCTGATGTGAGAAAATAAAGTCATTTTTCTCCAAACACCTGAGTGATATGTGTGTTAGCCCATATGTACAGGTTAGGTTGTCTATTAGGCAGTCAACGCAAACACTAAAAGCACCACAGTTCTACTTAAAAAAATGCCTGAAAGAATCTAAGAAACAGCATCAAGCTTTTCTTTCCAGATTTAGCCCCTTCAAATGTCTCCATTGTCTCTTAGAATGTAATTTATATTTTATTTTGTCAGTGTCACACGGGAGTTTTTTTGCGCTTTTATTTGAAATGCAGAAACAATGATCTGTTTAAAATATGTCTAATTAATCTTTAACACACAATTCTGATGGTCTATTCATGTCACAGTAGTTACACGTGTGTTGCCATGGCGCTCCCTCAGGTGACCCCTCACGTGTTTACATCATAAACAGTTCAGACTTGTCTAAAACTGTTCACAAATATCCACCAGGGGGCGCTGTTTGCAGGTCCACCACAGACACAGTCGCCTACACCCCACAGTGTAAACCCTGGGAACAGCGGCTCAGAGAAAGAGAAGGAAAAGGTCCAGAGGTGGAACAGTCGTCCATCAGAGAGGACCTCATAAAAGGACACACCCTTCTCCCACACACACCCACTCTGCATGAAAACACGCCCACTCTGTCTGAGGACATGCCCGCTCTACCTGGGGACACGCCCGCTCTGCCTGAAGAGGGGTAGACCTTTGTTCCTCTGACGTTGTGTCAGACAGAGTATTCTCTTTCCCAGATTCACAGACTCCAGGACTGATCACTGCCTCCAAACCCACTCTCCCCTCTCATTTCTCCTCCTCTCCGTCTGATCCCTCTGTAACTCACTCCTAAAGAAATTTATTCCTTCCTCATGATCTGGATACTTCTGAGTCCAGAGAGAACTTACAGGAGTCTGAAACACAAAAACATCTGAATGGGCGGGTTATCCAGAGGTGAGCGGAGGGAAGCAGGGTCCACCTAATGAGGTTTACCACATGAACTGAGGCGGAATCTTTGGGGTTGGTCACAATTTGGGATCTTGTCAAGTCCAGAGGAAGTCTGCACTCATCCAGCCCGTCAAAGATGAAGAGCACCTGGAGCTGTTGGTAGCTGCAGAGACCTTTGGATGGACTGAAGAAGTGGTGCAGCAGACCCACCAGGCTGACCCGTGTGTCTCTGAGCACATTGAGCTCTCTGAAAGTGAACGGGAACAGCAAACACACTTCACATCGCACTCATATATGGGGCAGGTCACCATGACTCCCCTTTTATCAGGCTGCCCTTCCCTCAATGTGCAGAGAGCATCCACAGACTGGGCAGAGACAGTAGCAGAAGCCTCATTTCCTCCGTCTGTATTTACTCCTGATGTACTTCTGTGCATTGAGAGCTGGAGACGCAGGATTGATCCAGCTTCAAGTTTAGAACCAGACTTCGGACCATCAGCAGTTCAGATGCATAAAACACCAGCCTCCAGCGCACAGTCAGACCCCATACTGGACGATGACAGCTCAGGTTAAAACAACAGCAACAAGAACACAATAAGGTCTCACTGTTAAACTTCATTCAATTCAGGGATTTTTGGACTTTTAACCCTTGGTCTGTGTGATGTAGAGTAGCTGTTAGCAGTTTGGAATTCATTGAAGAAGGTTAAAATAACAGAAAAGGCAGGTATACTTGATCCACATATATACTTTTTTTGTTTCAATAATTACCAAGTGCTGGGGCCAAAAAAAAGTGCAGGATGCAGTATGGAGGTCAGGCAGAAGTGTCTTGAGTGAAGGATAGAGGCGCCTTATATCTGGGCTGACTGATTGGATAAAAGTATGTAAGTTGGAGTGCCCTCTAGATGCCATGGGTAAAACTGTTATTTTTATTCAGTGCTTTTTTAATGTATCTAAGTAATAAAGCGGTGGGCGTGGCTAGAATAGTGTAGTTTTAAATATTGACCCAATGAGGCATATGTATTCTGCAGATTAACAATAGACCTGGTCCTGCCCACTTATCGGGCTGTCACGTGACTCCAGGTGAAAGTACACACGCACACACACACACAACCTTGACGCAGTAAGTATCTGTTTTTCTTACCCCAGAAATCATAACTTAACATAAATTTGGATTTAGTAACCTATTGGTCATTATTCCAGGCAAAGCGTTATGGGCGCCAGTTCTAGGGGAAGCTGGGTGGCACAAGCAAGTGGCACACAGCAAGATTTAGACTGTGTAGACTAAAGGTGTGGCGTGGCTGTGGATAGACGAAGAGGGAGAGATGTTTGGTCACGACTAGTTTATTTCTGACCCTGCGCTCTGTCTGTCTACTCCCCACAGTAAAGACAACAGCACCAGCTCTAACCATCGCCCTACTACAAAAACAATAACATCTCCATCAAAAAAAGCAGGTAAACCAGAAACGTTCCACAGTACAATTATTTTCTTAGAACTGGTTTAGTCTTTGTTTAGACCTGTTTGGAAAGTAGAAAAAAAAGAAAAAAAAGAAAAGAAAAAAAATTCCAGTTTGGTGTAATATTGTCATATGACCAGCAGAGGGAGACACAGTCCTAACACAAACATATTTCACAGTAGCAGAACTTTAACAGGAAGCATCTCTGTATGTTTTATTAAAATGGACTCTTCTTCTGATTCCAGCTCAACATGGAGCCACCTGGACCTGGCCCCGGGTCCAAACCGAGACCTAAACCTGCTCCCATCTCTCTGTCTCTGAAAAGTGATGACTCCAGAAACCTTCCTCCTTTATTTAGTGAAGCTGCTCCTGAAGACCAGAGGTAAGACTGCCATTGAGCTGGTCTTTTCACACTGATAAACAGAGACTAACTGAGTCGGGCTGTAACTGTGTGATTCCCTCCTCACTCATGCCTCATTCACTCTTATTGTCCTGCTTTGTCATGTCCATGTCCTCCAGAGGGGTACACGTACACAGACATAAGATAATGAGGACTAGCACTGATCAACGCGTGCGTGCGTGTGTCTATAGGCCCTCTTATATGGACCTGTTTTATTGAGTCTTTTTTGTTCCTTTATTTTATTTTATTTTATTTTTTTTTGCATTTTTCTCTGACTTTATATGGATGTTCCTGACTTTATTTTATCTACACAGTATGTATTCAGAAGTATTTAGACCAAACTGCATTAAAAAACACCACTCTACCTGAACATTGGTCTCCCACTTTACCTGAATGACAAGAGTTTCACAAAAAATGGTGTCTTTGGAAATATAAATTCAAATTCAGTTGGACGTGTAGCTCTTTCATTCCAGCCACAGTCTGACATGTCACTGTTGTTTTCATGCACAGGTGTAAATGTCGCTCACTTTGACGTTACACCAAACTCACTGTGATGCTCTCGGATCAAAACTATTGTTTTATAAACACAGGGTCTGGAACTTGAACTTAAGATCACAAATGATGACTGGCTCTTTAGTTTCCACATGTAAAAATACTCAAATGCTTAATCGTCCCACTTTACCTGCTGTCCCACCTATCTGAATTCAGTAGTAATTTTAATTAAAAACAAATAAAAATCACCTGCATCTCAGTATTAAGACATTTATGCAAAAAACAACTTGCAGTGTGAAGTGTGTTTTTGAGTTGGTAGTGAGAACTTTATGGCAAAACACTGTTATAGACGTACTGGTGACATTGGAGCAAATCTAACCGGGGTGTGCCACGTTCAGATAAACTTTGATTGACACGAATCAGAGCTCAGAGCTGTGGGACTCTCCTGTTCACTGTCTCTGTGTGTGAACCTCCTGTACACTTGTACACAGCCCCACTGTGGTGCAAATATAAGGTCACACTGCAAAAGATCAAAGTATCTTCTCATGATGCCCTCAGAATGCTGCAAATAAAGTCCTGGTCCTGTTCTGTCAGACTCATGTGAACACTTGACAAACCTGATGTATAAATTCCTGTGTGGCCTAAATGAGTGTCTGAACTCTGTGGTGGTGATGCTGGTGAGTCCCAGGTTTAGTTCTGTGCAGAATCACTGCTCTTTATGGAAACACTGACTGTCTTTTATAACCCTGTTTTACTGTTGTCTCTTATTGTGTTCTTTTATGGACCATGAGTCTGGAATAGATAAATGATGATGAATTTATTGTTTAACAGGGAGCCAGGGCCAGAAAAGGAGCAGCTGGACGCCATATTCAGGGTGAGTACCCCACGAGTGCAGCATGTGTGGGGTTCTCTGAGGTGCTCCTCAGGTACTCTCTTTGACTAAAACTCTTCTCTTATTGTTCTGTTCCAGCGTCTGGAGGAGGACGTCCTGACTTTTGTCAAAGAGCAGCTGCAGAGGCTCCACAGGCTCCTGGCCTCAGATTACCCAGAATGCTCTGAGAGTGAGGAGAAGGAGCAGAGCAGCAGAGAGGCGGTTCTGAACATCACCCTGGACTTCCTGAGAAGGATGGACCAGGAGCAGCTGGCCCAGCGCCTGCAGGACAGTAAGAACTCTGTTACTGTCCATCTGAGGAACAGACCACACCAGACTGGACTTCACAGTGACAAAAGTCTACAGGTGTTTTAGGCTCACAGAAAGTACTATGACCCAGGTACATTAGGTCGGTGATTTATTCATCTGAGGAACAACTGCTGGCAGTACTGTGTTTAAATTTAAGGTTCACTATGTCCCTTTTGTGGTGGAGGGTCCATCACCATCTTTTCTCCATGGTGATGTTATTGCTTTGCCTGAAAAGTTCAACAGTAGGGCATTAAATGTAACTTGCATGTATTAACTTACTGGTGCTTTTACTGGTGCTCAAAAATATATTGAAAAACAAAAATTCTAACTGCGAGTAGTGTCATCTCTCCAGAGATCTGACCTGTAAGTTGGCCTGTTGGAGACACCTGCTTGTCTCCATGAATGCTGTACTGTGGAACATTCCGAGAAAGGAAGTTGCACACCCTCCACCAGAAAAGTTACATGCTGCATCTTTAACTTCACAATTGAAAGTAGCTTATTTACTCAATGATATTGCAGTGAAGATGTATTTAGAAGGGGCTTGAGTTAACTTTTTTTTTTTTTTTTTTTTTTTTTTAGGTGCTAATGTGGGAGTGTGCAGACAGAAACTGAAGTCTGATCTGCAGCAGAAGTTCAGCTGTGTGTTTGAGGGTGTGGCTAAAGCAGGCGACTCCACCCTCTTGACACAGATCTACACAGAGCTCTACATCACAGAGGGTGGGGCCTCTGAGGTCAACCAGGAACATGAGGTAAGATACATGGAGACAGCGTCCAGGGGTCCAGCAGCTCCAGAGACCACTATCACATGTGAAGACCTCTTTAAAGCCCGCCCGCTCTCACCAGAGCCAATCAGAGCGGTGCTGACAAAGGGCGTGGCAGGCGTGGGGAAAACAGTGCTAACTCAGAAGTTCTGTCTGGACTGGGCTGAAGGCAGAGCCAACCAGGACCTCCAGCTGCTGTTCCCGTTCACTTTCAGAGAGCTCAATGTGCTCAGAGACACACAGTTCAGCCTGGTGGGACTGATGCACCACTTCTTCAGTCCATCCAAAAGTCTCTACGGCTTCCAACAGCTCCAGGTGCTCTTCATCTTTGACGGTCTGGATGAGTGCAGACTTTCTCTGGACTTCAGAGGAACCCAGGTCATAACTGACCCTACAGAGTCTGCCTCAGTTCATGTGCTACTGGTAAATCTCATCAGGGGGCACCTGCTTCCCTCTGCTCACCTCTGGATAACCACCCGCCCCGCCGCAGCCAATCAAATCCCTGCTGAGTGTGTCTCCATGATGACAGAGGTGCGAGGGTTCACCGACCTGCAAAAGGAGCATTACATCAGGAAGAGGTTCAGAGAACAGGCCACAGCCGTCCTCTCCCACATCAAGAGCATCCGCAGTCTCCACATAATGTGCCATATCCCAATCTTCTGCTGGATCCTCTCCACAGTTCTACAGAAACTTCTGGACCTAACAGAGGAACCAGAGCTGCCCCGGACTCTCACACAGATGTACATCCACTTCCTGGTGGTGCAGGCCAAAGTCCAGAACATTAAGTATCACCAGAGATCAGGGATGGACCTTCACTGGACTCCAGAGACCAGGGAGATGGTGCGGTCTCTGGGAAAACTGGCCTTTGAGCAGCTGCAGAAAGGAAACCTGATCTTCTATGAGTGTGACCTGAGCGAGTGTGGGCTGGACGCTGCAGCGGCCTCAGTGTACTCCGGAGTGTTCACACAGGTCTTTAGAGAGGAGCCAGGCCTGTACCAGGACAAGGTCTACTGCTTCATCCATCTAAGTGTGCAGGAGTTTCTGGCTGCTCTTCACGTCCATCAGACCTTTTTCAGCTCTGGGAGGAAACTTCTGGATACACCACTTTCCTCTGATAGCCCTGTATCTGGAGTAAAACGTAAAAGAAAAAGAAAACGCACCTTAAAAGTAGAAACATCTGAGAGTCCTGAGTCTGAGGCAGCATTCTACCGTTCTTTTGTAGACCAGGCCTTACAGAGTCCAAATGGACACCTGGACCTGTTCCTGCGCTTCCTCCTGGGGCTGTCTCTGCCGACCAATCAGAGCCTGCTGCAGGGTCTGCTGACTCAAACACAAAGTGACCAGACCAATCAGGAGACGGTAGAGTACGTCAAGCAAAAGCTGAATGAAAAGGGTCTATCTGCAGAGAGAAGCCTGAATCTGCTCCACTGTCTCAACGAGCTGAATGACCACAGTCTGGTAAAGGAGATACAGAAGTGCATGAGAGAAGGACAGCTCTCTAGCTATAGACACATGTCTCCTGCTCTGTGGTCGGCCCTGTCCTTCCTCTTATTGTCCTCAGACTCAGACTTGGAGGAGTTTGATCTAAGGAAGTACCAGGCCTCAGAGACAGCTCTCCTGGGTCTGCTGCCAGTGGTCAGAGCGTCCACCAAAGCCCTGTGAGTCCAGACTGTATTTAAACTCTTGTGTCTTGGTTCTAGTTTCTAATGTCCCTCGCTCTCCTCAGTCTGATTGGCTGTGGCCTGTCCCCTCACAGCTGTGGTCCTCTGGCGTCAGTCCTCAGTTCGTCTGGTCTCACACACCTGGATCTCAGTCACAATAAACTCAAGGACTCAGGAGTGAAGCTACTGTGTTCTGGAATGAAGGGTGCCCCCTGCAGACTGAACACTCTCAGGTGAGATTTGTCAGTAATCCCAGATGAATTATTTATAAGGTTCTCAAACGCACAACATGGTGTAAACCCTCATTCGTCCAGAAGTGGTCTGGTCCAAGATAGAAAAGGGTTCAAAAGTAATTTTACATTTGATGGTCCTAGCTTGAGACATTAGGGTTTACACCGCACTGAGTTGGCTAAGTCCAGGAGGAGTTTTAGAGTTAAACTGCCCTGTCCTTGTTTATAGCTGGCCACATTATGAGACTGAGGGCTTTTACACCTACAACTGCTTTAAGCAAACTTGAGTCTGGGACATCTGTGAGTTGGGTGCGTTTTGGCTGGTGTGAAAGCACTAATTTGAATTGGTGCGGCTTAAAGAAGCAGTTCCAAGAGGACGCCAGAGTGGTTGAACGCTAACCAGCCTCGATTCAGTCCAACTTGCAATTTTTTATATAAGTAGTGCTCAGAGCATGAATAAAATAAATCCCAGTGTGATGGTCAAAACAGGGGAAATATACCATGACAAGACCTATAGTCAGGTCTTATTTCATATAATTTCATATATAGACAAAAACATATTACAATTTCTTGGACCGATCACAGTTGTCAGGTTAATCATTTACAGGGCTCATAAAGTAAAGAGCTGTGGCTAATCTTCACAACACTGTATTTGACATGTATTTGTAATGCTCTCACTGCCTGTACAGCCATGTGTTACCTTCATCCACGTCTTTATATCCTGGACAGTGGTAATAAAGTTCACTCCAGGGTTAATCCATCCACTCCATGGATCTATAATAAGAAGTTAAGAATTGGGAGACACTCCTCTGTCCGTACGGGAAATAGACTAGTGGCTGCTCCAGGTGATGTACCTCCCAAAAGCTTAGGGCCAGAAAGAATTCTTTCATAGACCACAATGCTTTTTGGGGATTTTGGCCCGTGGTTGGCTGACAGAGCACCCATAGCTGTCACAAAGGTCAGATTTTGTTGCAATTCTTCTGTATTTTCACAACATGAACATTTTAAAAAATGTAATCCTCAAAGCGCCAAAAAGTAGGCTTTATAAATTTTAGCCTAACTCTGTTCTGAGCCCGCCCTGAGGCCCGCCCTGAGCCCGCCCTGAGCCCGCCCTGAGCCCGCCCTGAAGCCCGCTCTAGCAGCTTTCACTCTGATTCTGACATCACATGGTGGGAGTCCATATCCTGCGCAAGGGCCACTGAATACAATGCAAAACCATCTTGGGTTCTCGTTGGCCAAGTGTGGAGCAGATATGTTCGACTTACAAATACAAAATCGAAACACTGCTAAAATCTGATGCAGCTCAACCTTTATTGAAAATAACAGATCAGGTAGGGACTTGCACCACATCAGGTGAGGGGTGTATTGCATTTTCTTTAGGTTGAGTTGTTTGAGCCGAAGTGTGGTGAGAATGTGATCTGCAACAAATGAAACTGATGCAATGTTTCAACATTCAATGTTTCTGTTCTTTATAAAAATAGCTTCCTTCATCCCCTTTTAAGGGTTTAAGGTGAAGGTGGACAGTCAAATGCATCCCCGAATTTGATCGTCTTCTGTGTTGGTATAGTCTCTTGTGCAGTGGTAATTGGTTTAAAATACAGTGGAATGGTGTGTCATCTGAAAATCGTTTGTTTTTTACATATGGGATAAACACCCTATTCCTCCTGGGTTCTGTTTCTCTTTTGTCCTGCTCTTTGGATTTTTTCATCCCACTGAGAGCCCATGTGGGATATCCACAGCCTGTGAGGGGACAGAGAGATTTTGTACATGTTTCTCTTCTTTCTTCTTTCCCTGTGAGCTCGTAGACATCTCTTGTGCTCTGTGTTGTAATGTCCTAATGACCCCATTTTATGCTGCAGGGAATGGTTTGGATCAAAGAGCCGGTACTGAGTGTGTGTGGGTTTCCTTTAGACTTTGGTCTGGAGTTTGCCATCCTCTCCTACAGTCAGGAGGTCATTAGAATAAATCAGCTGTGCCCCAGTATGGAAAGACTCAGTCCGTGCACTGCGCAGGAGGTCAAGAGCACATAATGCCGTGAGGAGCCCTGCCCCTGTGTATGCAGTTCACAGTATAAAATCTACTGTACAGATACAGATTATAGGTCACAGTTCTGTGATGCTGTGACCGTGATCTGTGGGTCAGGTCTGACCGATCCTCAGCTTTAACGTGGCAAGTCAGCACAATAAGCATCACCTGAAGCTTTGGAGCCAACCTATATAAACTTTCTTTAAGCAGTACAGTGCATTTTAATAAAACAAAAACAAAAAAAATAGAAAAAAATAGAAAAACTAAATATTCATGCAACATCACTGTTGCAGATCGATCATGGAGCACGCCAGGGAAAAGTTAGATAGTTTAGATTTGGAGAGGTAGTGTGAATGAACAAAAATAATGGAATACTTTGTAAGTTCTTAGTCCGGACCTTGGTGGACTTTCAGGTGTGTAACTCAGCCCTTAATGATCAATTTAAAGAACAGATGATTCACTTGGCCTTTCTTTAGTCACCTGTTTGAATGACTGTTGACACATAAACACTTAACGGCCTCCAGACTACTGCTGACTTCATTCTTCCCAAACATAGACAATGTAGAAAGTTTAAAGACGACATATTGTGCTGTAGTTATAATTTATTAAACAATTATTTTATAATTTTGTTAATTTTAGACCTCAATATTGATCAAAAACAACATTAAAAAAATGTATCTATGGTTCCAACATTGTTACAACTAAATGCCTAGATACATGCAGTCTTTTTTATTTCACCGTTGTTCCATCTGGTAATTTATTGTGTTTAATATTTCACTTTCCCTCTGTTCCTCTCTCTCCTCAGACTGAATTTAAACTCTTGTGTCACGGTTATAGTCTCTAATGTCCCTCTCTTTCCTCAGTCTTTGTGGCTGTGGCCTTTCCCCTCACAGCTGTGATCCTCTGGCCTTAGTCCTCAGCTCCTCCAGTCTCACACACCTGGATCTCAGTCACAATGACCTCCGGGACTCAGGAGTGGAGCTGCTGTGTTCTGGACTGAAGAGCGGCCCCTGCAGACTGGAGACATTCAGGTGAGACTCTCCCATGATTTATTCTTCTCCCTTGTGTCCACATGAGTGTAATGCTGTGTCTTTAGGCTGTCTGGATGTTTGGTCTCAGAGAGGGGCGGGGCTGCTTTGGCCTCAGCTCTGAGCTCCACCCCCTCCCATCTGAGAGAGTTAGACCTTAGCTACAACCATCCAGGACCCTCAGCTGAGCTTCTGACCTCTCTACGGACCCCTGCCCCAGCTGTGTGTCAAGTAAGACCACCCCCTGCTGTCTGTCAGGTATGGGTCCCGGTCCTGGTGTCTGCTCTGGTTTAAACTGGACTTGTGTGTTTCAGGCTGGATCCTGCTGGAGAGCGCTGGATGGTCCCAGGTCTGAGGAAGTGTGAGTCTGCTTTTATTCGTTCATACATTTATATTAATTATCATAATAATATTTTCATGTTCATTTTTGTGTTTCAGATTTCTGTGAGTTCTCTCTGGACCCAAACACAGCTCACAGACGTCTTCTTTTGTCTGAGGACAAACGGTCTGTGACCTGTGTGGAGGAGGAGCAGAAGTATCCAGATCATGAGGACAGGTTCACAGAGTATTATCAGGTCCTGAGCTGCACTGGCCTGAAGGGGCGCTGTTACTGGGAGGTGGACTGGAGTGGGGAGAGGGGAGTTTCTATAGCAATGAGTTACAGAGGGATCAGACGGAGAGGAGGAGAAAGGGGAGGGGAGAGTGGGTTTGGAGGCAGTGATCAGTCCTGGAGTCTGTGGATCTGGGAAAGAGAATACTCTGTCCGACACAACGTCAGAGGAACAAAGGTCTACCCCTCTTCAGGCAGAGTGGGCGTGTCCCCAGGTAGAGCGGGCATGTCCTCAGACAGAGCGGGCATGTTCCCAGGCAGAGTGGGCGTGTCTTCATGCAGAGTGGGTGTATTTTTGGATTCTGAGGATGGAGCCCTGTCCTTCTATGAGGTCCTCTCTGATGGACGACTGTTCCACCTCTGGACCTTTTCCTTCTCTTTCTCTGAGCCGCTGTTCCCAGGGTTTACACTGTGGGGCGTAGGCGACTCTGTGTCTGTGGTGGACCTGCAAACAGCGCCCCCTGGTGGATATTTGTGAACAGTTTTAGACAAGTCTGAACTGTTTATGATGTAAACATGTGAGGGGTCACCTGAGGGAGCGCCATGGCAACACACGTGTAACTACTGTGACATGAATAGACCATCAGAATTGTGTGTTAATATTGTTTAAAAACAACATAAAACAAACCTGCTGTTCCTTTATGGTACGTCAAAGGAACACCTCCCTAGGGAGCCATCCAGGGGTCATCTTGAACAGACCCAAGCCACCACAGCTGGCTCCTCTTGATGTGGAGGAGCAGCAGCTCTACTCCAAGCTCCTCCTGTGACTGAGCACCTCACCCTATCTCTGAAGAAGCGCCCAGCCACACTGCACAGAAAACTCATTTCACTTTACTTTTAACCCTTGTGTTGAATACTGTGTGTTACAAACACACAGTGTTTGTCACAGTGGTGAATTTGTTTCTCAGTAAGAATGTGTCAAACTTATTTTAAGATGTTTACATTGGAACCTGCTACTTCAGTTACAGGAGCTTCATCTTCAGGTTCAGATCTTGTAATACATCCTTTCAACGACTGCAAGCATCTTTTTAGTGATGTATTCTACCTTCCTGTAAACTGTTAACAGTATGTCAATTTATGACCTTGTACGGACAGTGTGTAAAATTTGTTTAAGTCCTTATAGGACCAGTCTTCTGTAGATAGTAGAAGGGTACTGGAAGTCTTCTTTGTAATGTAACATGCATGTACCTGCTGTCTGAACCTTCAGTCATCTCATGAGATAAAAACTTCTTTCAATTCTCTACCTGATCTGCAGTCGGTTCCTTTACAATTACAGGAACATAGATTGACCAGTAAATTGAGAGATTTGCCTTTTGAATCAGCTTTTTCTTTACCACAACAGTTCAATACCATGGACTCCATCACTGCAGATGCTGTCAATCTCAAGCTCCATCATTCCCTCACTTGTGACCAAGACCCCAAGATACTTGAACTCCTCTAGCGACTCTCCACCCACCTGCAGAGGGCAAGTCACCTTTTTCCAATTGAGAACCGTCCTGGGGTCCCAAAAATTATTAATAGGAATTATGTCCTTAAAAGCAAGGAACAGAACTAATGACAAAGGGCAGCCCTGGCGGGGTCCAATATGCACTGAACAGAGAACACAGCTCCTGCACTGGTCATACAGGGATCGGACTCCATCCTCCAGAAGCACCAGGAGAACCATTATTTTTGAAGTACCATAATTTCCTTGGTAAAATGTTAAAGGGTCACATTTTTCTATAATGCTTTTTTCACCTTCAAGGCACTCAAAGCACTTTACAAGGAACCACTCACACATTCACACATCACCATTGTACACAGGGGCAAGGTGGATTAAGTGTCTTGCCCAAGGTCACAACAAAGAATTCATCTGTGGGAGCTGGAATCACACCACCAACCTGTGGGTCAGTGGGTCAACAATAAAATTATTCTGCATAAAAACTGGTGACCCTGTAGTTTAGATCTGTACATGTCGTAATGCAGGCAAATAGGACCAACAGATGCAAGACTCGGGGAAAGTTTACAGTGTTTATTTACAAGACGTGAATTAATGTACAGTAAAGTGTACCGCCTGTTCTGGCGGTGAACAGGGGACGAGGTGCGGGCCAGGATCCAGGGGCGGAGGGTGCGGCATAGCGGAGGCGATGGTGCGGGCAGCGCCGGGGCGGGGAGCAGAGTGCGAGCCAGGGTCCGGGGTCGTGGAGTGTGGGGACGGAGACAGGGCGACCAGAGCCAGAACGAGGAGCAGGGTCCAGAGGCATAGAATGCGGAGAACAAGACAAGAAGAGACTGTACCAGGACTAGGAAGCAGGGTCGCAGTAAAGCTGGGAGTGAGGGAGCTGGGATGGTCCAGAGAACAGGATGTGGACATGCAGGCGATCTGGCACCGTGTGTCTGGTCCTGGCTCCTCTTATCCATGGCAGGTGGTGGTGATTGCGCTGATGAGCTGCAGGTGCGCGTGGGAGGAGCCAGGAGCTCAGCCCAGTTCCAGCTCCAGCAGGTGAGGGAGAGAAGGAACAGGACAGGAGGCAAAACATAGGGCCGGAATCATGTGGATCGTGACAGTACAAACCTGTTCTGAAATGTGAATTACCATATTTTCTGGTCTGTACGCCACTCCAGAGTATAAGTCGCACCAGAGAAAAAATGTGTAACAATGAAGAAAAAACATATAAGTCGCACTGGACTTGACAGAACTGAAAATGTGTCTGGTTTGTTAACATAAGATATTAACAGTTAATCAGAAAACTAAAGCATAAGAAACAACTTAACAAGTTTACTCTGGATCTCACTCCAAATCACTAAATCCATTGAATTCTTCACCCTCGGTGTCGCTTCTGAACAACTCCCCCCTGCTCCGGAAGTAGATGGCTGCCAAACTGGTAAACAAGCTTAGAGTGTCCTCGTGCAGTAACAAAGAAGTGAAATTATATATTTTAATAATTTCTGATATAAGTCGCATCTGAGTATAAGTCGCACGCCCGCACAAACTATGAAAAAAAGTGTGACTTATAGTTCGGAAAATACATTTGTGGTTTGTAAATTGTATTTGCTTACCAGTTCAGATTTCAGTCTTTTTGCCAATTCTTCTGGACGTGTTTAAAATCTACACTTTGAACAGAATAATTTTATCAAATCATAAGTTGCAAATCTATGCACACCCACAATGCTTGTCAGAAAAGATATTTTCCAAAACTGTTACATCAATGAATTACATTTATTTATCCAACCTTTTACAACACTCAAACTGACCATACTTTCATATGTATTAGTCAAAGGGCACGTACACCAGTATAAATCAGCTGTGCCCCAGTATGGAAAGACTCAGTCCGTGCACTGCGCAGGAGGTCAAGAGCACATAATGCCATGAGGAGCCTGCCCCTGTGTGTGCAGCTCACAGTATAAAATCTACTGTACAGATACAGATTATAGGTCACAGTTCTGTGATGCTGTCAACCGTGATCTGTGGGTCAGACACAGCAGGTGCTGGTGGGTCAGGTCTGACCAGTCCTCCACTTTAAAGTGGACAGCACAGTCAGCATCACCTGAAGCTTTGGAGCCAACGAACTATCTTTAAGCAGTAAAGTGCATTTTGATAAAATAAAAGTCACCACACCATAAAAGCTAAATATTTTACTGTTTTGGGCATCATTGCTGATGATGACACTGTTAACAGATCGATCATGGGGCCTAATGGGGCACCCCCAGACCCCCCTGCTTGAAAGATGTAGGTACAAATGAAAGGGGTTGGTGCCCCAGTATAGCTGAAGGTCTCGTGACAACCCTGCCCAACACAAAGACGTCTCTGTAAACACAGATGTGTTATCTTGGGACGTTTTCCTTATATAGTTCCTATATTATCAAAAATTGACTCTTGAAAGCTTTATGCCATGTTATAATGTTTTCTACCTCAACAAAAACATGCCTGGTGTTTTGTTTCATTCACACATGTTTGATTACATTTGATTATTAGTCTGTCTACATCTCCAAAGCTCAAAATGCTCTGTTTCACCCTGTGATGTCATGAAGCAGTCTTTTTCAAGTTAACAACTCCTTTTACCTTTAGTTCAGTAGAGATTGGCAATTCCAGGGCTGAAATCATCCAAATGATTCTAGTGAAGGTGAATGGAGTTTAAAAACACAGTGGAGCACTGTGAAAGGGAAATTCCTTTCACAATGTTTATTTTTGATCTCTGTTAATTATCTTTCTTTATCATGATTATCTTTATAACTATTTACTAGCAATAATTTAGATATAGTTTGATGAAAGAACTCAGACTTTTGAATGATCACTCTTGCGCATGCGCAGGTCGAGATTTAATAACAACTAATTCACCTATGACCCTCCAGTGACCCACGTGAGGCTATATAGTCACGTGACTCTGGAAGCACTGTCCCTTAACCTTCTCGCGAGGGCACGAGGATTCCAAGTGACAGAGACCTCTGGCGGTCAACCGTAGTTACATTCGTAACGTTCGTTCTATTTCATCCCTTCTGACTGCCAGAGGCGGTGCTTCAAGCACTGGATGACTTGTAACAACATGCTCATGAGGAATCCACAGACCACGTCAAGCAAAACCTACCTCATAACGAAGCATGATGCTCGTGTAGCACTCCATCCAGAGGATGGGGGACCGCTACATTCACCCGGTAAAATCTGGCAAATGTGGAGGGTGAGGTCCAAGAGGCCACAGCACAGATCACATTGAGGGGAACTCCGTGCATAGCAGCCCAGGAGGTAGAAAGGCCCCTGGTTGAACGGCATCTCACACCCTCAGGCATCAGCCGCCCCTGTGAGGCATAAGCATGTTTAATGGTCTCTACAACCCACGAGACAGGCGCTGTGTAGAAAGAGCCCGACCTTTACGTGGACCGATATAACACACAAACAGATTTTCCGACCGTCGCATACCTGCCGTAACCTGTATTTAAGCCTCCAATGAGCGAACAGGGCATAAAGGTGCTGTGGTAGATTCCGTGCCAAACCTCACCAACTGGAGAGGTTGGACATTACCTGTACAAGATAACATCTTAGGGAGGAAAGAGACATTAGGCCAGAGATTTACACCTGAGCCATCAGCATGCCACCTACAGCAGGACTCATTTACAGACAGAGCCTGCAGTTCACCCACACGCTTACCTGAAGCCATGGCGAGGAGAAATGCAGTCTTAAACGACAGCCGCTTAATGTCTGCCTGGGCAATAGGCTCAAATGGATGAGGCCGCAGAATCTCCAGAACCAACGAAAAGTCCCATGATGGAGCCACTGGCCATGTAGGTGGGTGAAGCTGTCTGGCACCTTTCAAGAAGCAGGAAACGTTCTTATCACTGCCCACAGTGCTACCGTTCACGCCACTGTGCCAGCAAGATATTGCAGCCACACTTTAATGTCGAAGGAGGACACACCACGATCCAAAAGTTCCTCTAAAAACTCTAAGATAGGACTTCCGCTTCCGGTCGCATGGAGTGAGCAGCGCCAAAGACCAGCTCCGAACTTAAATCATCAATATTTCACTTCCCAGGCGATACTTGAAAAACAAATAAAGCTCCGAAGATGGACACTAGGAAAGGAAAGCGGTATACACAAACAACCATAGATACGGAGCCGCTCCCTCCCTCTCTCGGGGATAAAGACGAAGCTGCTAAAAGTTATGCTAACTCCGCCAACTCCGCCAGCTCCGCTAGCACCGGACCTGCAGATGAGGGAGGGTCCATCTCACTGGGGATACTACGCGTGGAACTGCAAAAACAGTTTGAGACATTCAGGGAAAACACGAAGGGTGATATTAAAGCTGAAATCGACTCTCACTGTAAAGAAATACGCTAATGACATTGCAGCCTTCGTCGTCAACCAAGGCGGACATTGAAAACACACGGGGTGAGCTTATGGAACGGGTGGACAAACTATTTACAATGCACAAAGAGACAGCAAGCGCTCAGAAAGACATGGAAGAATCCTTAAATGACCAATCTGATAGACTTGTGGCTCTGGAAAACTTATATCAGTCATTGGTTGATGACCATAAGAAACTGAAAGAAAAGTGCACAGATTTGGAGAATAGAAGCCGCAGGCAAAATATACGAATAGTGGGTGTTGAGGGAGGGCGCAGAAGCAAACAACACAGTAAGCTTTGTGGCCAAGTTTCTGATGGAGATGCTTGGTGAAGAGAACTTTGATCGTGCCATTGTGATAGATCGAGCTCATAGAAGCAGACCACAAAGACCACAGGGCCCGCACAACGGCGCGCACCCGCGTGTCATAATAGCCCGACTCCACTACTACTCCGACAAAGAAAAAGTGATGTCTCTGTCTCGAGCTAAGGCCCGCCCTGCTCTTCAAAGGATCCCCGGTACATATTTTCCAGATGTAAGTCCGGAGGTGGGACGACAACGAGCAGCCTTCACCAAGTTATAAGCTAAATTTCGCAGCTTCGGTGTGAAATACAGCATGGCTTTCCCGGCCAGGCTTGTGGTAACCGTGGACGGCACCAGACACACATTCAACGACCCCCAATCCGCGGAGAAATTCATTCAAAGCAGCGCCCTGTCCCCGCCGGAAGAGGCATAAGCAGCTATTACAGGAAAGCCGGTATATCTTAGACTGAAATGGACTGTATACCAGGTCCCCTCTAAATGCAAAAAGCAATGCATAAATGCAAAGTTCTTTGTTTATTAATGCTTTTGGAGTATTTCCAATCTTTCTTTACCTTTATTTATTTATATACTTACTTATCGTTATACATAATCAGTAATGGGAGGGGTTGGACGCCACTTTAACAATTTTAACAATCATTATTATTATTGTTATCATTATCCTTATTATCGTTTACTTATTACTTATTACCAAGGACAAGAAAAGAAGGGGAATTTATATTTAACATCACTAATTGGTGGGAGTACACATATCTGCCAATATATATATTTGTATACAGGGTTAGATCTTTGGTTACTAAACGTAGATGGCGGAAATAATAGTTTGCGTAAAAAGAAAAATCTAATGTCTGGGAAGTGACTACATATACATAAATATATCTTTTACAGGAGCTTAGTGGTAAGTCAAATGTACGCACTCCTCTCTGAGTGTGAAGACTCAGGTCTCCTTTTTTGTTATCAGCCTTACTCAAGTTCAGGTTTTTTTGAAGTTAGGTCGTTGGGGGAGTTCAGAGAGGGTACAGGGGTTGTTCTTGTTAAGTTTTAATGTGTTGTGTTTTTACCTGCAGCTTTTGTATGTATGCCTAAGAATGGAGGACATCTTTAAAGTGGTCACGAATATGTTAAGAGATATTTACTATCAGTACAAATATGGTTAATACGGAGAATATGAGTTCGGCAAGACAACTAAATCTAGTGACATTTACTTCATGGAATTGTAAAGGGCTCAATGGAGCAGTTAAACGAGGAAATATTCTATCTCATCTCAAAAAATTAGGAACGGATATAGGGTTTTTTACAAGAAACTCATCTAAAAGATGAGGACCATAAACGACTGTGAACGAAATGGATAGGACAAGTCTTTCACTCAAACTATACAGCCAAAAATAGAGGAACTGCAATAATAATAAAACAATCTGTCCCTTTTTATAGCCTCAAAAGTAGTATCTGACCCTCGGGGGCGATATATTATAGTCACAGGAAAATTGTACAGCAATTCTGTCACGCTAGCTAATGTTTACGCCCCTAATATCGAGGATGAAGGCTTTATAAATTCTTTTTTTTCAGTGCTCCCTAACATGGACTCCCATCGGTTGATCATTGGAGGAGACTTCAATTTAGTTTTAGATCCTAAACATTGATAGATCATCACAAAAAGTATCCTCAATGTCTAAATCCGCCAAAGCAGTTCAGATGTTCATGAGGAAATATAAACTATACAATCCATTTCGGGCTTTGTCTCCTAATACAAAAAAATACTCTTTTTTTTTCCCCAGTCCATCACTCATATTCTAGAATAGATTTCTTTCTAGTTGATTACGCATATTTGTCGAAAATCAAACGCTGCGATTATGAAGCGATAGTGTTGTCTGATCATAGCCCAGTTTCTCTACAGATGGAAATGGAATGCAGTCTAACATATAAAGGGTGGCGATTCAATAACACCCTCCTATCAAATAGCAAAGTAAAAGAGGAAATTCAAAAACAAATAGTGCTTTTTCTTGAGATAAATGATAATCCAGATGTAACAAGATCCATACTTTGGGAGACATTCAAGGCTTATATAAGAGGCCAGATTATTTCAATAAGTAGTCTTCAAAACAAACAACGAAGGGAGAAGGAAAAAAAACTAACCCAAGAACTTTTGGAGGCTGACAGGGAGTATGCCAACTCTCCTTCACCAAATCTGTATAACAAGAAATTGTCTTTACAAACTGAAATAAATCTACTCTATACAACAGAAACCACAAAATTACTGACACAACTCAAACATAAATATTATGAATATGGGGAGAAGACGGGCAGACGGGCAGATTGCTAGCCCAACAAATTAAGGAAGAAGCTGCATCAAGATTAATTACAGAAATACGAGCAGATACAGGACAGATGACCACAGATCCTAGAGTAATCAACGATACATTTAAAGCGTTTTATTCTAAACTCTACTCATCAGAATCTAAAAATGACCCAGATTTAATAGACAAATTCTTTGAAAACATTCAAATGCCTACCATAAGCTTAGATAACAAACAACTACTGGAAGAACCTATTACAAGTCAGGAAATAAAACAGGCAATTAATAGTATGCAAAACTCAAAAAGCCCAGGCCCCGATGGGTACAGCGCAGAGTTTTACAAGGCATTTGGGGAACAACTTTGGGAAGGTGTCAGGATACAAAATCAATATGTCAAAATCTATATTATTCCCTGTCAGCCCCGAAACGAAAGAATTGAATTCATTGACCCCTTTTCCCTTTACTATCTCAAATAGCTTCCGATATTTGGGGATAAATATTACAAAAGAAATGTCAGGCCTCTTTAAGCAAAATTTTGAGAGTCTCTACCAACAAACGGATCAGCAACTTAAAAGACTAAACAACCCTTCCGATTTCATTGGCTGGTCGCTATAAGCATAATTAGGATGAATGTCTTGCCGAAGTATTTGTTCCTATTCCAATGTATTCCGATAATAATAACCAAAAGTTCTTTAAAAAGATTGACTCCCTAATCTCAGCATTTATCTGGAGGAATAAGACCCCAAGAATAAAAAAGAAGTTTTTTACAACGACCCAAACCTCTAGGAGGCATGGGGCTGCCAAACTTTCGTTTGTATTACTGGTCTTGTAATATTAGATGCATGTCCTTTTGTGGCGGAAACCATAAATCTGGCTGGGGGCAGATGGAGGATCAAGCCTTTTTCCCAAATTCCCTGAGGTCACTGTTGTACTACACTTCAGATCTTTCCAAATTTAAGTGTCAGAACCCAGTGGTATCTCAGTCGTTAAAGATTTGGTCCCAATTCAAAAGATATTTTAAATTAAACCATTGTTCAGTTTTAATGCCTCTGATAAAAAACAGGGATATATATTGCTGTCTGATAAGACATTCATACAATGGTACCTCAGAGGAATTCATTCTATAGCAGACCTGTTCATTAACAAAACATTTGCTACATTTGAGCAATTTAAAACAAAAATTTAACATAGATAATAAGGATTTTTTTAAATATTTGCAAATCCGAGATCTCACAAGAGTGGCTCTGCCATCTTTCCCCAGCCAGCAGCAGGAATGTATAGCAGACAGGATTATGCCCCGAGGACCCACTGAAAAAAGGTACCATTTCAAAAATGTATCAAGACCTCTCGCAAATTGACTGTATGATTACTTTGGACCATCTAAAGGAGGCTTGGAGCACGGACCTGGCAATAAATATCACAGAGGACAAGTGTGGGAAGCTCAGATACGTGTCCACTCTTCCTCAGTGTGCAGCAGACATGGACTGATCCAATTTAAGATTTTGCATAGACTGCACCTCTCCAAACAGAGACTTGCGAGGATGTTCCCAGGTGTGGACCCTTCCTGTGAACGCTGTGGGCGTGGTCCTGCTTCTCTATCCCACACCTTCTGGGAATGTCCCAATATCACTCTTTACTGGACAAGGATACTCGAGACCCTAACTGTGATCCTCAAAACTCCAATTCCAATGGATCCAATCACTGCACTTTTTGGTGTGCCTCCTGCAAATGTGAACCTTAATAGCAAGCAGAAGAATATCCTGAGTTACGTCACATTGTTGGCCCGACGTTTAATTCTATTGAACTGGAAGAACAAAAATCCTCCAACTCACCAAAACCTTCTGAGGGACATAATTCAACACTTAGGACTAGAAAAGATAAAATTTTCACTGAGAAACAAACAAGATCTCTTTTATGCTATCTGGCAGCCCTTTATTGATTATTTTAATAACAAATGAGTATCAAGACGGTCCTCCTATATGTATAGAACTATAGAACTGTAGAAATGTGTTCATATATGTATATCTACAGGTGCAGGTATTCTGTTGTTTTTTTTTTTGTTTTTTTTTTTTTTTAATTATCATTATTTTTTATTTATTTTTAAATCATTATTATTATTATTATTTTTTTCTTTCTCATTTATTTAAATATGTGTGTATGTATGTATGTGTATATATGTATATGTATATATATATATATATATATATATATATATATATGTGTGTATGTATGCGTGTATATATGTATATTAATTTATTTTTTATTTATTTATTTTCTTTACTTACTTTGTTCAATTGTTCAAAAACGTAATAAAAAGAGTTTAAAAAACAAAAAACTCTAAGATAGCAGAGACTGAACAGCGCACCACATCTTGTCCATGTCTCCTGCACCATTCCTCAAATAGCTTCCACCTATTTGCGTACAGCTGCCGTGTCGATGGTGCCCAGGCATTACAGATCATATGTCCTATTCCCCCAGCTTTCTCTGAGAATGCGACACCGGACCTTGCAGAGGCCACACCCAGAGCTGGAGGCGTTCGGGATGGGGATGCAGTATCCGTCCCGCCAGCTGGGACAAGAGATCCGTTCCTGGCGGGAAGGCGTATTGGAGAGCTGCTGAAGAGTCTGTGCAGAAGGGAGAACCATATCCTCGCTGGCTAGAATGGAGCAACCAGCAATAGCTTGTGTCCCTCCTGCAGAACCCTCAGGAGTGTTTGATAAATCAGGAGGAAAGGCGTAGAGGAGAACATGATGCCAGTCGTGAGCCAGTGCATACTGACCCAATGGGCTGGTGTTGTCTCTCAGAGAGAACCAGAGAGGGCGAAGACCCCCCAGATGGTGCAGACCACCTCTGGGTGAAGCTTCCATTCTCTGTAGGACCCAACGTCTGTCTGTCAACGTCTGAGTGCAGACACTGGGGAGACATACGCAGCCTCTTGCGTCTATGTGCGAACAGAGTTGGGTCCAGCTGTAAGCTGTTCAGCCACATCTGCATCAGCCGCAATGAAAGTAGCCCCAATGGAACTACACTGGAAGCTGCTACCAACCTGCCCAGAAGCTGGAGGTATCGCAGGAACGGCAGGGCCTCTCCTGCTCTGAATGGACCCAGCATCCCCATGATGTTGTCGACCCTCGTGGGCGAAGGGCAAGCTACCATGGTGACAGTGTTTAAGGCCATTCATTAAAAAAACAGCGTCCTGTGTCAGGACCAGATTGCTCTTGTCCATATTCACATGCAGACCCAAACGGCTTACATGCTCGAGTACAAGCTCTGTGTCGCGATTGGTCGCGGCTGGGTGCACAAATCAACGAGGTAAGGTAGAATCTTCAAACCCTGCACCTGCAGAGGAGACAAGGCCGCTGCCACCACTCGAGTGAACACCCTGGGTGATAGGGACAGCCCAAACAGGAGAACCCTGAACTGAAAATGTCTCCCCTGAAAAGTAAAGCTAAGGAACTTCCAATAATTGTGTGCGATCTATGGTCGTGAACCATTCAACTGGGGAAAGTGCCTGAAGCACCTCTGAGGTGCGTAGCATGTGAAACGGCATGCCTTTTAAAAACACATTGAGACCTCGCAGGTCTAAAACTCGACGTAGGTTGCCGGTTTTCTTCGGGACCAGTAAAACATCCCTGGATCCTGCCGAGGGTCTACATGTACAATTGCACCCTTTTCCAGCAAGGTTGCTATTTCTTGATTGAGTGCCTCGGACTTTGCCGGGTATGGAGGTTATTCAAACCCGGACGAAAACAGGAGGCCGGTGTCGGAACTGTAGGCAGAATCCCAGTGATAAAGTGGCCAACACTTTATCAGTACAGTACTGGAGCTGTTCCGGGGTAAAACAACCAACCACTGGCCTGTGAGCTTCACCTATGACCCCCCGGCCTCTCGAAGGGCTGGTGACCAGAGTGTGATGACCGAGGCACATGTGAAGTCCTGGGCCGATCACTCCGAAAATGGCCCGACCTTGTAACAGGCTGTCGAGGAGCCTCAAATGGAGCTTGGTGGCACAGCATAGGTCCGCTGGTGTGTAGTAGAAGGTCCAGGAGCAATTGGAGGAGGAGCTCGTTGGTGAAGGCCTGCCAGCTGATGTCAAGTCTGAGAGGCCTGGGCTGTCCGTTGCAAAGCCTCCAGCGCCGCCTCTCCAAAAAGTTCACCCGGAAGCACAGGTAACCGGACCTGCCTACGTGCCTGAGTCGGGACGGATAGCAGGCGGCCAAGCTCTCTTAACATAAAGGCAAATGCTTGAAGAGACGTGTCGACCAAGCCTTGCATAGCTGCGTCGACATTAGAAGCCTCTAATGAAGTCACTAACCCCAACAATAAATGGGACAGGGAGTTGCAATACGACCCATGCGCACCCCAGAGTCGAAAGCCTTGCACAGCAATTCGTCAATAACCCGGCACTAAGGTCGCGGGCACCTGGCACTGGGTCACAGAGCCTCATCTGGAGCCACAATAAGGGAGGCTACAGTTGGTTCAATCGCTCGCATATGCCCCAGACCAAACTTTGGCGCATCCTGCATGACAGCAAGGAGCCTTCCATCAGACGTCGGTTTAGAAAATGCTTTCATAACCGACCAGAGCCCTGTTGTCTAAAAAATGCACTAGAAGCCATAGGCTGCGCCATCGGTGCCCTCCAATTGTAAACGGCAAAAGCCGCGAGTAAAGAGGAGGCAGCTGAGTCATCGTCACCTCCCTGAGAGCAGGTGGAGTTGTCTAAGCTCAACTCTGATATGTCAGAACACGCATCCAAACCGTCCCCAGTATGTGGGTCAGTGTCATGGAAGTACATATCTGACACCGCCACAGACAGGGCATCATCCTTGCAAACAGAAACCATCTCCCGCTGAGCAGTCCGCTGGTCGCTATCCCGAGTCTGCATGGACTCAATGAGAGCTTTCATTCTACTGAGCTCTGAAGTAAGGTTGTCTACCTTCGAAGATAATCCCGCAGAGCAATCCCCTTTGCTACGCTTACGCGGGATAGGGGAAACGCCAACAGCAGATCACTTCCTCATGACCTTCCTGCTCACCGGCAACTTAGTGTCATGTATATCAGAAGGCGCCGCGGACCCAGCTCCTCCAAACGTGGCCAGGCGGTCAGCACGCAGGGATCTGGGTATAATGCTGCAACTCATGCAAGCATTCTCTGTCAAACCTTCCCGCTGGTCCACACCTAAACATAAGGGGCATAAATCATGTCCATCTTCAGGTTGAAGCGGGGTCATGCAAGCTCTACAGCACATGGACTCCATCAAACCAACGGTAGATCAGGTCGAGTAGAAAACTCCACTCTTGACCCGCCAACTGGGATAAAAAAAAAAACACGTCAAGCTGAAAACGCCACTGGTGGTAGGCTTCATTTAAAATATCCTCCAAAACTCAAAGTGAACAGTAACCACTTTTGGTGTTAGTAAAATTAGAACATGCACTTGAAGGCACAGAGAAATAGTTTAGCCGAATGCTGCAACAATCAACACAAAGTCAAGCTGAACCGAAAACGGCAGCAAATACAAACCAGCTCCACCGAACCCGGTATTGCTTCCAACAAAAATGCAGAAACTACTTACCATAGACAATCTTGGTGAAAAACGTGCACCTCACCGGCATCAGGGAACCACCCGCTCTAGGTGAGGCACTCCGCCAAGCCCCGTGCAGCTTATGCAGCCCCTGAGGGGTGAGTCGCACTCGCTACCTCGACCGTGATATACTCCAATCTCTGAGCAATAAGCTGCCACCAAAGAAAATGGGAAAACAATTGTGGTAAAAAGCAGTATACGTGAGTAGACACAACACACTCGACCTAAACGCGAGAAGAAAAAAGGGACTGTGCTTCCAGAGACATGTGACTATATAGCCTCACGTGGGTCACCGGAAGGTCATAGGTGAATTTGTTGTTATTAAATCTCGACCTGCACTTGCACAAGAGTGATTATTCAGTGCTTGAAGCACCGCCTGTGGTGGTCAGAAGGGATTAAATAGAACAAAACACAACTCTAGGTCTCTTTGTGATGAGGAAACAACATTATAACATACTGTAGATCAGAAACAGTGTAACTGCCATGGTTTTATGTACGACCCAAAAGCAGCACACAACTAGTAAGTGGTTTAACTGCTTATTGGCCAGGCTAGTAATCAGGTGATAAGTATGTGATAAGTATCAGGCTGGGAGTGCGGGTAGGTATTGGGCTGGCTAGCAAGCAGACAGGTAGACAGGTTGGAGACAAGCAGACAGCTTCCAAAAATATTAATAGAGGAACCAGGACACAGGACAAAGAAACTGTAATACAAATGATAAATTTTACTTGACCTGTGGAGCCAAACACATCTACTAACTGGAGTAGTATCAATGACAAACTGCCAAGGAGTGAATGAAAAATCAGGCGTCTTACAATGCAGATCATGAAGGAAACTGGATCCAGGTGTGCCAACTGTGAGATCAGGTAGGCCGCCGCCCAGGTGGGAGGAGAGACAGACAACACAGACGGGATGGGGAGACAACAGGGAAAACAGCAGAAGGGATTACCCTGACAGTAATATGGGCCCTTCATAACTTATTCACATATCTTGTTGTGAGTCCATTTAATCTGAGACTTGAGTCAGTACAACTGAGTACATATTTTTGTAATTCATCATTTTCAAGAGTGTGTTTCTGTATTTTGGCTAAACAAACGACTCTTTACACAGGGCTCAAACTAGAATGACCCGGCAAAACCCTCTGATTGGAACTAGAGGGCTACTGACCGAGGTGAAAGAGGAGAGGTCAGTCAGGACTAAACAAGAACTAAACCAGACTAGACTAGGACTGTACAAGATCTAAACCAGGACTAGACCAGGGACTATACAAGATCTAAACCAGGACTAGATCAGGACTATACAAGATCTAAACCAGGACTAGATCAGGACTATACAAGATCTAAACCAGGACTATACAAGATCTAAACCAAGACTAGATCAGGACTAGGCTTGGTTCATTTTGACTTTTTGATTATTTGTTCTAAAAATAACTGATAAATTCATATGAACTCATTGTGTCCTCTGAATACTTTCACTTTCCATGTGACCCCCTCTGACCCCGCCCCTGCACCTGTCTTCTTAGGTGTAGTAGCTCTGAGCTCCAGCAGAGGGCGTCACACGCAGGTTTTTATTGCAGCAGAAAAACACTTTTCTTTTCACATGATTTTATATTTTTTATTTACACCATTTAACCATTTCGGCCACAGAATATAACCGCTGCTTTGTCCAGAGCAGGAGCCAGTGTTCTGTCCCATCCTCTGGTAGTTTAAAATCGTGCTCCAAAAGTCAAATTCACAAATGTTTTTCTTTTTTTTTCCTTGATCATTTCTATCAGTGACAAAGTTCATCCTCCCGTTATTTTTGTCCAACCACACCACAACTTCTGACACACCATAACATCTGCAGATTAACTAGTGACATTTGACCTTCCCCCCAACTCAGTCTAACACTACAGGGATACAGGAAGATGGGAGGGCATCTGGCACGCATGGATACAGTGTTTAATTTATTGTCAGGGGGGCAGATTACAGAGGCTGTGTGCTTTTATTGTGGCGTGTCAGAGTAGGAGGCGCTTCTCTCATCGCGCTCAAAGCCTCAGTCCCAGTTTAGTCCTGGTTTAGTCCTGGTTTAGTCCTGGTGTGACCCGCTGAGGTCCTGCTCCTCATCCCGGACTGGACCATGTTGGCGCTCGTGCTGCTGCTGCTCGCGCTCTTGACGTGGCTCAGGTGATGCGCGCGCGTAGGAAAAGGTCAGTTCGGGTTTGGTTCGGGTAAGTTCGGTTTCGGTTCGTGGGGTTTTGCCAGAGCTCCGTCCTGTTTCTCTGATGGAGCCGATGATTCAGGGACTTTTACGAAATGTAATGAAAACTTTGGCGTTTTGGGAATGTTTCTTCTGATTCTGTGAGTGAGATGAGAAAAGATGGGACATAAACAGAACACAAGACAGAGAGACAGAGAGAGAGAGAGAGAGGGAGCAATAATATTAAATGAACAGCTAATATAAATTTTAAATGTAATTGAAGGCACTTAAGCAATATATGTATCTAAATAAATGGATAAGCGTTAATAATACTTATGCAACAGTTAATTACAGTTTATGTGTCAGAGAATTTAGAAAGAAATAGCAGTTTACATGGACTAAACACACCCATGTAAAAAAGTTTGAGCTTATGTTGACTTGTTCAGTAATATAAATAAATAAATACATCACTTGTGTGAGCAGAACTGTCTCAGAAGCGGTGTTACAGCCCCAGACCTTATGCGCTTTGCCTTTGTATCTTACACACAGGAATACACATCAGCTACTACATAAATAGTTAAAACCAGAATAATTGAGCTTTAGCATCCTTTTATTAGGTCTTCACCCTGAGCTGTCAGATGTTTTTTATTAAAGACATGCCATAGAAATAACACACAGTAAGTACAGTTAAAATATAATGTAAGGCCACGCAGAGCTCAAAGGCACTGCTTTGTTCTTCGGCTCCGAGTTGCTGGACTGGACTTTTGTCTGGACTGTACAATAATGTAGCAGGGTCATGTCCTCTCACTCAGAGTCTTTTAAAGAACGAGGAGACAAACTTTAACTAAAGCCTGTTTAAAGACATCAGCTTTTTTGTTCAATGCAGATGGATGGACAGAATGGAAAGGATTTATTTTTGGGGGTTTCCATATTTATGGTGGTACTTTTCATTGTATTAGTGGGGAACTTTTTGTTATTTTGCAGCTACTATGATGATTTGAGCTGGCAGAGGGTTTGAATAAATAACGTATATGACTGTCGTAAACAGCTATGTGCCGGGTGCGGACCAATGAGTGCCGGACTCGGGGGCAAAGTACAGTGCGTTTATATTTACAGTGAGGATCAAAGTCAATTCAGATTGTTCGCTAATCATACACGGGACGCTAGTGGCAGGGGCAGGAGCTTCAGATAATCCAGGAACTTGGTGCGGGAGTGAGCAGAAGAAGCAGAGACTGCCGGGAACTGAGACACGACGAGAATCCATGGGGGCCGGACCAGGAGAGACCTGAGCTGGGGTAATCCAGGAGCGGGAGCCAGGAGCAGGAGACGGGAAAGCACACCCGGAGACCAAGACAGGGGCAGGAGGCAGGGCAGAGGGTAGACAATACCGGGAGCTGAGAGGCGCGGCAGGAGGCAGTATCAGGATTGAGCGAGGGCAGGAATGTTGAAACACACGGACCGGTCTGCCTCCGAGTGTCTTCTGCTGAGCATATGAGGGCTCGGCCGAAGACACTCGGAGGCAGCAGGTGAAGGTAATTGCGCTGATGCGCTCCAGGTGCGTGCGGAGGATTCAGGAACTCCGCCCAGCTCCAGCAGCAGACAGTAGGGGAGGGGGAGGAGAGCACAGGAGGACAGGAAAAACAGGCATCATGACAGTACCCCCCGTAAGGGCCACTTCCTGTGGGCCCCCAGGCTTGTCGGGGTGAGCGTGGTGAAACTATCGCACCATGTCGGGTCCAGAATACGTGCCCTGGGCACCCAGGACCGCTCCTCGGGACCTTACCCCTCCCAATCCACGAGATACTGGAGGCCCCTCCCGCAGCGACGGACCGTCGATGAGCGTGGCGGACGTGAAGCGCTGGGTGGCCATTCAATGACCCGGCGCGGGTCGGTGAGGGATCGGCCGGAGGGCACAGTTTGCTGGTCCGGGACTGAGTTTGATCTGAGAGACGTGGAAGGGTTGCGTGGATCCGGAGGGACGGGGGGTAGCTGGAGTCGTAAAGCAGACGGGTTGACGATTCTGATGATTTTGAATGGACCCAGGAAGCGGGGGGACAACTTTGTGGGAGTCAGTCTTTAAAGGTACTGTCTTGGACGAGAGCCAAACCATCGGCCAGGTCGGTAGGTGGGCGCCGGGATGCGGTGGCAATCTGCTGCCGCTTCCTTGGTGCGTTCCCCCGGACCGAAGGAGGGACGCCCGGGTCTTGTTCCACACGCGGGCGGCAGCGCTGGAGGTGATGCAGGATGGAAGGAAACTGCGAGGTCTCTCTCTTCCGCGAGAAAGAGCGGGGCTGGTAAACCAGGGACGCCTCGACACGGGGACACCCCGGTGGCCGAGCTCACAAGGGAGTTGTGGGCATACTCGATCCATGGCAGGTAAGCCACTCCAGGTTGTGGGGTTGGCGGAGGACCGTACACCGTAGGGCCGACTCTAGGTCCTGGTTGGTCCGTTCTGTTTGTCCGTTATACTGCGGGTGGAAGCCGGACGTGAGACTGACTGTGGCCCCCAAGCCTCTCAAAAGGCTCGCCAAACCTGAGAAGTAAATTATGTCCCTCTATCTGACACGATGTCCACCGGGATGCCGTGTAGGCGGAAGGACATGGCGGGTGAGCTGGTCAGCCGTCTCCCTGGCCATGGGGAGCTTGGACAGGGCTACAAAGTGGGCAGCCTTAGAGAAACGGTTCACCTATGGTAAGAATTACCGTGTTCCCCTGGGAGGGAGGTAGTCCAGAGACAAAGTCTACCGCGATGTGGGACCACGGCCGCCGGGGAACTGCGAGGGGACAACAGAAGACCAGAGGGGGTGAATGGGAGGCCTTGGCTCGAGCACATACCTGGTAGGCCAACACAAATGCCCGGGTGTCCGTGTCCATGGGTGGGCCACCAGAAGTGTCTCCGGAGCAGAGAGAGGGAACGACTGGCACCGGGATGGCAGGCAAACTTGGAGGCGTGAACCCACTGGAGCACCTGGGAACGGACAGAATCGGGAACAAATAGTTTACCAGGTGGGCCGTTACCTGGGTCAGGATCATTGGTCTGGGCCTCTCGGACGGTGTCCTCTATCTCCCAATGGACTGCTGCGACGAAGCAGGAGGGGGGAAGGATAGTCTCCACGGAACCCGGGCCGTCGTCCAGGGTGAATTGGCGGGAGAGGGCGTCCGGTTTGGTGTTCCGGGACCCGGGCCGGTAGGTCAGGATGAAGTTGAAGCGGCTAAAAAACGAGGACCAACGAGCCTGTCGGGAGTTAAGTCGTCTGGCAGACTTAATATATATCCAGGTTCTTGTGGTCGGTCCAAACCACAAACGGCTGCTCTGCCCCCTCTAGCCAATGGCGCCACTCTTCCAAGGCGAGCTTGACAGCTAAGAGTTCCCGGTCCCCCACGTCATAGTTGGCCTCGGCCGAAGACAACCGACGGGAGAAGAAGGCGCATGGGCAAAGGCGGTTGTGGGGGTTAAACCTCTGCAACAGTACCGCCCCCACTCCAGAGTCGGAGGCGTCCACCTCCATGATGAACTGGCACAGGGGGTCGGGCTGGTGCAGGATGGGAGCGAAGGTGAACAGCTTCTTAAGCCTGTCGAAGGCCGACTGCACCTCGGGGGACCAGCTGAACTGTAAAGAGGGAGAGGTAAGTTTAGTAAGGGGGGAGATCACCCTACTGAAATCTCGTATGAACCATCTGTAGAAATTTGCGAAGCCGATGAATCTCTGGAGCTGTTTGCGAGTGGCCGGGACAGGCCAATCCGTGATGGCCTGGATCTTCTGCGCGTCAGCTCTCACTTGGCCCCGACCCACTATGAACCCCAAAAAATTGACCTCCTCTGCGTGGAACTCGCATTTCTCAGCCTTCACAAACAATTTGTTCTCTAGGAGGCGCTGGAGGTGGACATGGCGGCGATGTTCCTGGAGGGACTGAGAGAAAATAAGGATGTCATCCAGGTACACAAAGACAAAGCGGTTAAGAAAGTCACGAAGCACGTCATTTATAAGGGCCTGAAACACAGCGGGGGCGTTAGTGAGACCGAAGGGCATAACTAGGTACTCGAAATGGCCAAGGGGGGTCTTGAAGGCCGTCTTCCACTCGTCTCCCTCCCTTATGCGTACCAGGTGGTATGCATTTCATAGGTCCAATTTCGAAAATATGGTGGCTCCATGGAGAGGTGTGAAGGCGGAATCCAGTAGGGGGAGGGGGTATTTGTTCTTGACAGTTATATTATTCAAGCCCCGGTAGTGAATACATGGTCGCAGAGACTTGTCCTTTTTTGCCACAAAGAAGAACCCCGCCCCCACCGGGGAAGACGACGGGCGAATAATTCCGGTGGCCAGGGATCCACGGATATACTCCTCTACGAACTCACACGCCTTACTTTTACTGAAAACCTCCCCCAGGTCGTGGTAGTCCGCCGGAATTCGAGACAGGTTAGGAGCCTCTGGGGTCGGATCGACAGTGGGGCCGGGCCCACCGGCGGGAGGTAAGGTGGTCTGGAGACACTTGGCGTGGCACTCGGGGCTCCACCCCGAAACTCCACCCTGGGCCCAATCGAAGAGGGGGTTGTGAGTACGAAGCTAGGGGTAGCCCAAAACGAGCAGGGAGGAGCGGTGGTTGCCGAATAGCACCATGGTGGCGGGTTCCGTGACGTGCGTCAGGTGGGTCAGAAAACGTCCGGTGAGCAGCTGGGCATTTAGGGAGCGTTCGAGGGGCTCTAGCTTATTGCCGAGCTGCTCGGCGACCTGGGCATCAATAAAGTCCCTCTCCGCCCCAGAATTGACAAGAGCTAAAACAGGTAAGGTCTCCGAACGTACACACAGCTTAGCATTGAGCCGCAGTCTATTATTTATATCCGGGATGCGAGACTCACCCACCAGTACTCCCAGCGCTACTGGTGGGCGCCCCCTTTTGGCCGTGCCGTACAGGTGGCAACGAAATGCCCGTGCTCGCCACAGTATAGGCAGGCTCCGACCAGGCAACGCCTCCGCCTACGCTCCTCGGCCGTGATGAGTGTTCTGTCTACCTGCATGGGCTCCTCCCGAGAAGGCGGGGCGGCGTGTAGCTCCGGTGGGACCGGTGATCTGTGTCTCTCCCTCCGGCACGCCCTCAACCGGTTGTCGATTCGGTTGGTGAGGGTGATGAGAGCCCGTAGGTCCGAGGGCTCGTCACGGGACACCAGCTCGTCCTTCAGGTGCTCGTTCAGGCCCCGCACGAAAGCAGCTCGTAGCGCGCTGTCCATCCAGTCGACCTCCGCAGCGTGCGTCGAGAACTCGATCGTGTAATCCGCGACCGTGCCGGAGCCCTGGTTCAGAGAAAGTAGGCGGGCAGCTGCGTCGTCCCGATAGTACGGGTGATCGAACACCAATTTGAAGGCGGTGGCGAACTCATTGTAATCCAGATTGTCCACAGGTGTGTTCGCCAAACATGCCTCAGCCCACTGGAGAGCCTTTCCCCGTAGCAGTCCACACAAATAACGAATTTTAGCAGCCACTGAATTAAAGCGGGTGGGGCACTGCTGAAAGACGAACTGTCACTGATACAAGAATCCCCGACAGAGGTGGGGCTGACCTGAGTATGGTTCCGGGTCCGTGCCCCTCGATTCCGGGGGACGTGGCGGCGTTCCAGACGCAGCAGGCGGGGCAGCGAGAAGCCCAGTCACTTGATTGGTGAGCTGCACCACTTGTTGAGATAACGACTGATTAAATTCCAACAGAGTCCAAATTGATTGTTCATGTTGTCCTATAACCATCTCGTGGTGGGAGCACGCTTGTCGGAGTGACTGATCCGGGCCCGAGTCCGCTTGGTCCATGCTGGCCAGACCGTTCTGTCGTAACAGCTAGTGCAGGTGTGGACCAATGAGTGCAGACTCGGGGGCAAGTTTACAGTGCATTTATTTACAGTGAGGATCAAAGTCAATTCAGATTGTTCGCTAATCATACACGGGACATAGGGCAGGGCAGGAGCTGGATAATCCAGGACTGGTGCGGGAGCAGAGACTGCCGGAACCGAGACACGACGAGACCAGGGGCCGGACCAGGAGAGACTGAGCTGGGGTAATCCAGAGAGCGGAAGCCAGAGCAGGAGACGGGAAGCACACCGGAGACCAAGACAGGGCAGGAGGCAGGGCAGAGGGTAGACAATACGGGAGCTGGAGCGCAGAGGCAGGAGCAGGAGCGAGCGAGGGCAAGAATGTTGAACACGTGGACGTCTGCCTCTGAGTGTCTTCTGCCGAGCCGCAGCAGGTGAAGGTAATTGCGCTGATGCACTCCAGGTGCGCGTGGGAGGATTCAGGAACTCCACCCAGCTCCAGGGAGACAGGTAGGGGAGGGGGAGAGAGCACAGGAGGACAGGAAAAACAGGCATCATGACAATGACTCATTAAAAGTTTTATTTCCTTCTTGTAGCTCATGGTCAAAGAGGCTTTAAAGTGCATGTAATTGTGCATAACATTTGATCAAAAATATGCCTGAAGAGGTTTTAAATGTCATCCATGCATGTTTGAGTATTTTGGCCTTATTCCAGCCTGTGTCACCCATGCTCCCACATGACAATTCTCCATAAATATATAAAAATAAAATACGCCCTCTTTCTCAATACTGTAGATAGAATTATCTTTTTAATCGTGTATATTTTATTAAACAAATATCGTTCTTCAAAATGTGTTATCATGACAGGCCTACAAAAGAGTTTCAAATGTTTCCGGAACAATCGCAAAACAGCCCAGAGTCAAACATCTGTTTCCAATAAACATCTGTGTGAACCTCCTCTGCAAACTGCACCAGCACCAATGGGAGAAGGTGCTGAGTCAGATCTGGTCCAGACTTAAAATCGCTATTATGACTATGTATTTATTTGTAATAGGGATGAATTTAAAACCTATCACTGTACATGCTATGAAAAGGTAGATTGGCCAGCCACATATCCTCTGTTGGGAGTGTGCTACTTTGTCTGGACACTCCAATCTCACCAATATGTGCTGCCACTGATTACCCCTCGGCTCCCTCCTGTTTCCTAAAAGCATGCGTGCCTTCATCCGCATGGAGATGGTTGTTCAGGTATAGCATGTGTCAGATAGGCTATGACCATGCTCTCTATGGTCCCCCCGCGCCCTGCTCTCTGCAGAACTGAGCTGAACATATGTGGAACCCAAGCTGCTGCAAGCCTACTTATCCGAAACGTCCTGCTTTTTGCACAATACGCACAGCAAAATAAACACACATGTGGGTGAAGCCGTGATACCATGTAGCTGAGTGTGGCACAGGGGATTACGCCTGTGTGCCTGGACACTCCATGCAGTGGAGTTTGCGCTAGTCAACATAAAAGCAACGTGTTTCCGATACATGGGGTCAGAGCATCTTGGCTTCCACATATGTACAGCTCCCTGCTTTGAAGGCGGTTCCGTGGGGGGCCGGTTTGCAGAACACCAGAACGCACCAGGCCAAGTAGCGAACCGGCCATGATGTCCACACGAGAGGCCTGATCTTCTCCACGTGTTTGCTTTCCAAACAAAATGTGTCTTGTATGGCGTCATTTGACTATCTTTAAGTTGGAGCACGTATACAGAAATCGTAGTGCGCAGTATCTACAAGTGAGCGGTGAAAATGTGAAAGCAACGCGCGCATGAGTCTGACCGTGCGCTGTTTACCCTCCTGCGCCCTCTCTCTTTCTACCTGTGCGTGCTACGGTTTTAATTTTCTTCAGCTAGCACCTGCTTTGGTTATTTTTTCTTCAACAGAAATACGTCATCAGAACAAGACTTGAACAGACGATCACAGATCCAAGTTATTGGGGAAAATCATGGATTAGGGTAAAATCCATAACAAACTTAATTATAAAGAATTAAACCATATTTTGGCATACATTTGAAAGAAAACGTCTTTTTTTTTTTTTTTTAAAGTTCTACACCATGAATTTGTATCTATAAGTATATATTTGTATGTATATTTATACCATTAAATGATTATTTTCTAAATGACATTAGTGTAATTATATTGATTTATACACAGGTCAGATTGTACTGTCTCGGCCTATTGCTTTTGTACATTGTACCTGCTGCAGCTACACACATTAAAAAGCACAATTGTTTGATTTCATCAGCAAATTCACCTTTCTGGAGTAGCCATCCACATTTACAAATATCACAATATTGTATCTAAAAAGTGCATAATAAATGTTACTATACATAAAGTAAAAAATGTTATAAATGTAGAGAATATCAGATTAAAAAACATATGACTTTGGTTTAAAAATTACACTTATGTATCACAGCTGCTCTGAGGCAGATATAAAAATACCTGATTAAAAAAAAAGTAACTGCAGCTTACAGTATTTATGTCACTAAATAAAGTGAAGTTAGGTGTATGTGTGTGTAGGTGCTTGTGTGTAGGTGCTTGTGTGTAGGTGGGTGTGTGTAGGTGCTTGTGTGTAGGTGCTTGTGTGTAGGTGGGTGTGTGTAGATGGGTGTGTGT